>NC_133620.1:459146632-459174132 GCF_048593235.1 Sminthopsis crassicaudata
TCCTTTCTTTTTGTCTCTTTTTCTCTGTATGTGTTCTAGAAATTACTATTTTTGCAGAGCAGAAGAAAAGAAAATAACTTGATTTGTCATATTGGGCTAATTCATGAACTCTCTGGATCACAGTAAGGGAGTGTCTTGTCTGCTCTGTCTGCACCATCTCCCATCTCTTCTGATTCCCTTCTATCCTCAGACAGTGATGTCATCATGACAATAAAGACCTGAGGTTTAAATAAGTTAAACACTATAAGTATTTTTAAAATAGAGAAGCTTCTTCCCACATATAACAAAATATCCCTGCCCCACTTTTTGTACTAGCAAACAACTGGAAACAAAGGGTCTGTCTGTTGATTAGGGAATCACTGAACAAACACTACTTCCACTTCCTGAAGTGGGCTCTTAGGAGAGATTGTACCCGGTGTTGGGCCAGACAACTTCTGACATCATGTCCTGTTCTAATTTCACTGAAATTATGTTTTATGAAGGTAACACTGTGAGGCAGAGGGGGGGAAACACTAGTTCTGGAGCCAGAGGACCTTGATTCAAATCTTAGCTCTGCTGTTTGTGACCTGAGTTACCTGTGGTAAAACTCAACTTTAATGAGCCCAATTTCTGCCATTTGTAAAATGAGGGGGCTGAACAAATGGCTTCTCAGGACTGGCCAATTTTGAATCATTGATCTTATGATTCTAGGAAATGGACAAATAAGAGGAATTGAGAGAAATAGGAATAGATTTGTAGGAACTGATACAAAATAAAATAAGAAGAATGAGGAAAACAATCTACATGATGATTTACAATGATACAAATGAAAAACAACAACAATAAACAAACGTGAAAATTAAATGCTAAATACTGTGCTTGTAATGAGTAATCTTTTTTTTTTCCAGAAAAGAGATTAGTCAATACACCACCTCTTTTACCAGAGAAATTATTGCTGAATTTGAATGGTTGAAAACCATGAAAGAAAGTGATGACTTGTTTATTGAATATGAGATTAGGAAAAGAATTGTAGAAATACTGTGATCTGCAAACAAGATTTGAAAAGAGTAGATTTAAAGAGTTCATAGAAGAAAAGAAGTTGGATACTATGACTATGGGGTGAGATTAACTTAAAAAAAAAGAAAAACTCTCAAAAATCAGATTCTGAAAACACAAATAGAAATTTGAAGAAGTAGGGGGAAGGAATACTGCTGAAAAGACCATGTGCATACATAGGAAACTCGATGAACTATTCAGGTATTTTAAAAGAAGTTCATACACAATGACTAAAATAGTGTAAAGGGAAAAACAACAATTCACAATACCTGAAATTGATGTAATTATAATGACTGAGTTTGTCCTTGAAGAAGAAATGAGAAAATCCATTCCCCTCTCTTCATTGGAAAGGTGGAAAACTATGAGTGGGAAACATCACAGACAGCTGATATACTGGGGAGTTTTGATGAATTGCTTCCCCTCATCACTTCTCTTATTATTTTTTTTTTGTTTCTTACAAAGGATTACTATGTAAAGGAGAAAAGATATATTCAGAAATGAAAGTAATGTAAAGATGAAAAAAACTTTAATAAAACCTTTAAATAAAAAAGGAGACATGCATATAAGATGAAAACAAGGGATGTAGCAAAAAGTGAAAGATAAGCACCCTATCTCTTTACTAATAGTGTCAGCAGAGATGGAGCTCATCAGAATGGGCTAAAGTTGTTCATGAATTTTAAGGACATGAATTTGTAAGCCATGTAGAGAGAAAAAGGAATATGGGATGAGACCAATACATGGGATGAATGGGATGATGCTATTTTTTAACAAAAATATTTTAGTTTTTTTCAAATACATGCAAAGATAGTTTTCAATATATTCACTTTGCCAAACCTTGTGTTCTAAATTTTTCTCCCTGTTCTCCCCCCATCCCCAAGATAGTGAGCAATCTGATATAAGTTAAACATGCAGTTCTTTTAAACATATTTTCATATTTGTCATGCTGCACAACAAATACAATCAAAAGGAGGAAAAAAAAAAACATGAGTCAAGTAAAAACCACAAGCAAACAAAAATAAAAAGGTGAAAAGATTGTGCTTTGATTCATATTCAGTCTTCATAGTTCTCTCTCTGGATATGGATGGCACTGTAATTGCCTTGAACTACCTCATTGGTGAAAAGGGCCAATTCCATCACAGTTGATCACATAATCTTACTGTATAGTATTCTTTTGGTTCTGCTCACTTCACATACTGTCACTTCATGTAAGTTTTTCTAAGCTTTTCTGAAAGCAGCCTGCCTGACAAATCTATTTTCTATGCTGACGAGAATGTTCTTTGGATTGGGAAGAACATAACAAATATCATTAATGGGGATTCAGAATCCAAACTAAGCAATGAAATGGTAAGAGAGAATTTATCAAAAGGTGTCTATTCATTAGGTGGCTCTCCATAAATGTGAATTCCCAGACCCAGATGAACATCTAAGATTACAGAAAAAACTATTTAGTGTGATTACTGAATCTAAGTTTAGAACTTTGCAATTATACTTGTTAGATACCATCCATTGTTCTAACCTGTTAAAGTCTTTTTTTAGCTCTTGAATTTTATCCAGAGTTTATGGTCTATTCCTAAAAGCTAAAAGCTGAAAAGCCTGAGGAGATAACATGGCATAATGTAAAAATACAGTGAATTTGGCTTTGGGGGATCTGAGTTCAAATCATAATTGCTATGTGTGTGACCTTAGGCAAACCAACTAACTCCTCTGGGTCTCAGCTTCTTTATCTGTCAAATCAGGAAGTTAAATTCCTGGATTTAAAGGTACCTTCTAATGTCAAAGAACTTCGGAAATTGGACTAAAAATGGTAAATCTTTTTCCAGTTTACAAAAAAGGGAAGAGGGCATAAACTATTTTAGAATACTTTACAGAATATTATTTTAGAAAAATTCTAGAGCACTTAGGAAGAATTTATAGTTAGCATGGCAGCACAAAGTCCAGGTTATGTCAGATTAGCCTCATTTCCATTTTTGACAGGCTAGTAGATCAGAAGGTTATTGTAGATATCATTAAATTTTAGTCAAATGATTGAAAAAGTCTCATTCTCTCCTTGAGGACAAGATGGAAGAACATGGGCTAGAGGATTAAAATTATTAGGTGAACCCAGAGAAAATTCGAATAATCAGACCCCAAAAGTAGCCCTTGTCAACTGAGAAGGAAGGCAATGTCTAATGGCTCCTGTCTATGGATCTATTCTTGACTTTGTGTTCTTTCATATTTTTATTAGTAACTTGAATGAAAGCATGGATAACCATATAATATAGGATTCTAGGTCTAGAACTGGAAGGGATCTTGGAGACTATCTCATAATGCATAGAAGAAGAAATTTTGAGTCTAATAAGCTGCCCAAGATCACAAAGGTAATAAATGACAGAGGTGTTATGTGAATCCAGGTCCTCTCATTCTAAATCTAGAGATCTTTCCTATTGTGCTATTCTGCTTCCTTTTTCAACTTTTTAGCTTCACAAGCTTGGGGAATGGGTTAAAGACTTTGGGTAAGTTGGGTTCCAAAACAGACCTTAGAGTCTTTTTTAGGCTGGGGAGTGGAGAGAGGGAGAGAGAAAAAAAAAATAAAAGTGAATTTCTGAGAACAAAAAAAAAATTGGAAGCACAGAAAAGCAGAGTAGCTTTGAAAATGATGTGCATTTATCACATAGTTGTTTTTTTAACCTATTAAATGGATATTCATTGTTATAGAATCTTCTTTTATGTTGCGTTGCATATATGAGAAATGTGGTCATTTCTTGTCTTTTTATATTTAAGTTCAAAATGAATATCATTTTCAAAAGAATAAACAAAATAAACATTTTAAAAAAAAGATCTTAAAGAAGGTTAGAGACTGGTCTAAATTGAATTATATAAAATCTAACAGGATAAATGTAAAGTTCTATGTTTTATTTCTAATAGGTGCTTTCACGAGTAGAAAATGAGGGGAGACTTAGCTGTAAAGTAGCTCAGATGGAAAAATACCTGAGGCTTTCAGTGGAGTAAGAGCCCCAAATGACTTGAAGTATGATGAGACAGCCAAAAAAAACTAATAGGATTTCAGGCTGCATCATAAGTGAAATTTGGAATCCACAGTCAGGGAAATGATAGTCCTATGGTGCTCTGTTCTGCTCAGATCCCATCTGAAACACTGTGCTCACTTCTGGGTGCCATCTATTTGGAAGGAAATCAAAAGTGCAGAACATTTTCAGGGGAAGGTGGCCAGAATTATTAGGAGATCAAAAAGAAATGCCATTTGAGAATCAATTAAAGAAATCAGGGATGTCCAGTTTGGAGAAGAGAAGATTGTGACATAGGCTGTCATCATAAATAAAGTAGTAGACAGACTGTCGTGTGTCAATGGGATCATAATAATCATACCGAGAATTTATATTGTGCTTTAAGATTTACAAAGTTCTTTAGATGGATTGTTTCATTTGATCCTTACAATAACCCTGAGATCAGGAAACTGAGGCTGACAGATTTGTTAGGTGGCTTGTCCAGAGTCACACATATAGTAAATGTTTAAGATAGGATTTTAAAAACAATTTTATTTTCAGATCCAAATTCTTTTACTCTCTGTATTCTCTCTTAACTCTTCAGAAGAAAAGAAATATAATATCTATTACACACATGAAGTATGCAAAACATATTTCTACATTAACCATATTTTGCTTCCACCCCCCAAAAAAAGCAAAAAAGAAAGATATGCTTCAATCTGCACTCTGAATCCATTACTTCTGGATTTGGAGAAAAAAAATAGCTTTTAATATCTTGAATCCTTTGGAGTTATGGTGAATTTTTGTATTGATTAGAGTTGCTAAATCTTTCACAAATATAAATATTTATAAAAAATAAATATTTTTTATAATATTATTGTTAACAGTATAAATTGTTCTTCTCGTTCTTCTCATTTACCTTCATACCAGTTAACATGTCTTCCCAATGTCTTTTTATGAAACATTACCTTTATTATTTTTACAGCCTATTAATATTCCATCAATTCATATATTATAACTTGTCCAGAAATTCTTTAATTGATGGGTAATCACATTAGTTTCTAATCCTGTGCTACCATAAAAGAGCTTCCATATTTTTGTAACTATGATGCTTTTCTTTTTCTTTTGATCTTTTTGGGGTATAGACCTAAAAACAGTTTGCTGGATCAATGAGTATGCACAGTTTAATAACACTTTAGACGAAATCTTAAATTGTTGAATTCTTTAAATTAGTTCACAGCTCCACATCAGTACATTAGTATACTTATTTCCTCACATCTTTACTGTAAGTTGTTATTTTATTTTTCTGACATAGCTAATCTAATAGATGTAAAATAGTATCTGAAAGTTGTTTTAATTTGTATTTGTCAAGTTAGTATTTTAGAGAATTTTTTCACATGACAATTGATAGTTTCATTTCTTCCCCTGAAAACTGCCTGTTCATGTCTTTGGCCATTTATCAGTTGGTAAATGGCTCTTATTTTTATACATTTGACTAAATTTCCTATATAGTTGAGTCATGAGATCTTTATCAAAGAAATTTACTGGGAAAACATTGTTTTCTTTTGTAGTTTTAAACATTGTTTTCTTTTGTAGTTTTGACCATATTGATTTTGTTTATGCAAAATTTTATGTAATCAAAATTATCCATTTTACTGCCTGTGAGCCTCTCTGAGTAAATATTTAGAAATATAAAATTTCTCTAAATACTATTTTGTCTACATCCCACAAGTTTTGTTATGCTGCCTAATTATTTTCATTATCTTTAATGGAATGTTTAATTGATTTTATGATTCTTTGACCCATTCACTCTTTAAGATTATATTATTTATTTTCCTATTAAATTTTAAGCTATGCTTCAAAGGTTTTTTATTGAGAACAATTTTTATTGCATCATGATGCAAAAAAAATGTTCATTTAATTTTTTTTGCTTTTCTGAATTTGTAAGGTATTTTATGATACATCATTGATTTTGATAAAGATGCCATGCTATAATTGAGAAAAATATATATTCTTTTCCATTCCCATTCAATATCCTCCAAAGGTCTATCACATCTAACTTTAAAAAAAATCTATTCTGTTTATTTTACATTTAGATTTATTTAAATCTGAGAAACATAAAATTTGAGGTCCTTTACTAAGATTGTTTTGCAATCTATTTCCTCCTGTAATTCATTAAGTTTTTCTTATGCCTTCTGATATATACGTGTGTGTGTGTGTGTGTGTGTGTGTGTGTGTGTGTGTGTGCTCAGTACTGATACTAATTTATTGTCTCAGGTACTTTTTATCAAAATTTAGTTTTTCTAATTATATCTTTTAAGTAGATCTATTTTTACTTTTGCTTTGTGTGTGATCATTATTTTTCTTCTATTAATCTTATTAGATTTTTTAGCTTTTTATTTTCAAAATACATGCATAGATAGTTTTCAACATTCACCCTTGCAAAATCTTGTCTTCTCAATTTCTCTCCCTCCTTTCCCCCCACCCTCTCCCTTAGACAGCAAGTAATACAATATATGTTATACATGTGCGATTCTTCTATACATATTTCCACAATTGTCATGCTGCACAAGAACAAGCAGATCAAAAAGGGAAAAAAAAAAGTGAGAAAGAAAATAAAAAGCAAGCAAATAACAAAAAAGGTGAAAATACTATGTTGTGATTCACATTAAGTCCCCACAGTTCTCTCTATGTGCATTTGGCTTTCTCCATCACAGATCTATTGAAATGGCCTGAATCACTTCACTATTGAAAATAGCTACGTCCATCAGAATTGATCATCACATAATCTTGTTGTTGCTGCATATAATGTTATCTTGTCCTACTCACTTCATTTAGTATCAGTTCATATAAGTCTCTCCAGGCCTTTCTGAAATAATCCTGCTGATCATTTCTTATAGAACAATAATATTCCATAACATTCATATATCTTAACTTATTCAGCCATTCCTCAGCTGATGGAAATCCACTCAGTTTCCAGTTCCTTGTGACTACAAAAAAGCTGCTGCAAACATTTTTGTACATGTGGGTCCTTTTCCCTTTTTATGATTTCTTTTGGATACAGTCCCAGTATAGACACTGCTAGATCAAAGGGTATGCACAGCTTGATAGCCCTTTACGCATAGCTCCATATTGTTCTCTAGCATGATTGAATCAGCTCACAGCTCTACCAACAACATGTTGTTGTCCACATTTTCCCACATCCCCTCCAACATTTATCATTATCTTTTCATGTCATCTTAGCCACTCTGAGAGGTATATAGTGGTGCCTCAGAGTTGTCTTGATTTTTATTTCTCTGATCAATAGTGATTTGACTAGAAATTATTTTAATTTCTTCATCTGAAAATTGTGTGTTCATTTCCTTTGACCATTTATCAAATAGAGAATGGATAATATTCTCATAAATTTGAGTCAATTCTCTATTTTAGAAATGAGGCCTTTATCAGTACTCTTGGATGTAAAATTTCCAACCCCCCCCCCAATTTTTGGTGTCCTTTCTTATCTCATCTGCATTAGTTTTGTTTCTATAAAACTTAAAAAAAACACCTTTTTTAACTTAATATAATCTATTTTGTATTTCATAATGTACTTTAGTTCTTCTTTGGCCATAATTTTTTTCTACTCCACACATTGGAGAATTATACTATCCTTTGTTTTTCTAATTTGCTTACAGTATCACTCTTTATGTCTAAATCATGAATCCATTTTGACCTCATCTTGATATAGAATATTAGATGTTTGTCAAATCCTAGTTTCTGCCATATTATTTTCCAATTTTCCCAGCAATTTATTTTTAAATAGTAAGTTCTTATCCCAGAAGCTGGGATCTTTGTTTTATCAAACACTGGACTACTATATCTACTATTATGTCTTGTGAACCCAACCTGTTCCACTGATCAGCTATTCTATTTCTAGGTCAGTACCAAATAGTTTTGATGATCACTACTTTGTAATACAGTTTTAGGTCTAGGCCACTTTCATTTGCATTTTTTCCATTAATTCCCTTTAAATTCTTGACCTTTTGTTCTTCCAGATGAACTTTGTTATTATTTTTCCTAGCTTTGTAAAATAATTTCTTGGCAGTTTGAAAGATATAGCACTGAATTGAAACAGACCTTTTCTGAAGTTCTTCCAAAATATCTTTTGCTGGAAATTTGTTTCATTCCAAATATTTGTGGGTTCTATTGCTCCAAAAGCAGTTCAAAGGCTTGATCTGGTATTGATCTGAGGGAAACTAGGAAGAGCTCAGAAAAGATCTGTCTACTCACCACCATCTTGGCTCCACCTTCTTATTTGATTTCTTTAAGCATATTTTTTGTTCTTTTTAAAAATTTCAGCTGAAGCAAAATAAATTCTGTTCTAGCTACTTATTTTAGTTTTGTGTGTGTCTTATTTTAAATGTGTCTCTTGTAAACAACATATTGTTGGATTCTGGTTTCTTAATCATTCTGCTATCCTCTTCCATTTTATGGGCAAGTTCATCCCATTTACATTCACAGTTATGAGTTTATTTCCCCCAATCCTATTTTCTTTCATTTAATTTTATCTTTTTTTAATCCTCTCTCCTCTTCAAAAATCTGCATTTCTTCTCACCATTATCTCCTTTAATCTATCTTGTCTTTTTTTCATTTCCCCTCCTTTCTCTTAGCCCCTTTCCCTCCTACTTTTCTATTGACTAAGTTGAACTTTTATTCTCAACTATGCGTAAGTGTATGTATGTGAATGTACACACACACACACAAACACACACACATATGTGTGTGTGTGTACCTGTGTATGCATATGTATATCTGTATGTATTCTTCCCTCTTTGAAACAGTTCAGATGAAAGTAAGGTTCAAGAGTTGCTCTCTCCTCTGCCCCTTCCATTGGAAAAAACTAATTCTTGTATGCTTCTGTTATGTGAAATAATTTCCCCCATTCTTCTTCTCCCTTCCCTTTTCATGGTGCATGCTTCTTCCAAATCCTATTCTTTTTTTTTTTTTTTAAAGTGGGCCTTACTTAAATTCAATTCACACACAAGTCAAGGTATTACCCTCATGATGTCATTGGTTATTTTTGAGGATGAGGAACAAACAATAACAACAAAATTATCTTTTTGAAATCATCCCAACATTATATACATTCTCATACCATCTTTCTAAATAGACTCCTAATTGTTTTAATGATGATAAAATTCTTAGGGGTAATGTGTAACATCTTTCCATATAGGAATGTAATAGTTTAACTTTATTGGGTCCCTTATAATTACTCTTTCATGTTTGCCTTTTTTATGGTTCTCTTAAGCATTTTACTTGAATGGCAGTTTCTCTATTCAGCTCTGGGTTTTTTTTTAAACATTTGAACATTTTCTATTTGATTTAATATCCATTTTTTTTTCAATGTAGGGCTATACTAATTAGTGTGTTCTAATATACTAACCTGGATAGATTATTCTTGGTTATGATCCTAGTTCTTTCCTCTTCTGAAATATCAGATTCTAAATCTTAATGATCCTGACTGTGGGTCTATTATAGTTGAATTATTTCTTTTGAGCTACTTGTAGTATTTTCTTCTCCACCTGGGAGATCTGAAATTTGACTACAATATTCCTAGGGGTTTTCATTTTGGCATCTCTTTAAGGTGATGATTAGTGGATTCTTTCAATTTCTATTTGATTTTAGCATCTTGGAGCGGTTTTTCTTTATAATTTGTTAAAATATGATGGCTAGGTTCTATTTGATCATGGCTTTCAAGTAATCCATCTCCTAGGTTCAAAGCTATTGCTGCTTCTATCATGCATGTTTCCAGCTAGATACCACCCCAGTGTCTCAAAATTTGTCTTTCTGACCTCTAACACTGCCCTGGGTTGGAAAAATTACTCACTGTAACTTTTTGTTGGTAATCTCACTCAGAATTCAGCTTGACATTTCTTTTAGAGTTGTTTATAAAGGTGTATTTGGAGAGCTTGGGGAAAACTTTACGTGCTGCCATATTGGCTCTCCCCCTTCTGAGGCATTATTTCAAATCAAGTCTTCTTCTTTTTTTTTTTTTTTTTTTTTTTTTTTTTGAGGCTGGGGTTAAGTGACTTGCCCAGGGTCACACAGCTAGGAAGTCTAAGTGTCTGAGACCAGATTTGAACTCGGATCTTCCTGAATTCAAGGCTGGTGCTCTATCCACTGCGCCCCCTAGCTGCCCCCAAATCAAGTCTTCTTGACTCCATATCTGTTGGGCCTTTCTTACTTCTTTCTTTCAGATTTAGCTTATTCAGCTTGTCCACTGAAGACAAAATTAAAAGCAAGAGAAGTAGATTTAAGTTTAAATATAATAGAAAAAATTCCTAACCATGAATATTCGTAGAGAAAAGAAGAGACTGACGTGGAAGAGTGTGAGTTTCCCTCCATTGTAGGTCTCTGTGTGGTGGCTGTTGGTCAGACACTGTATTAATCTCTAATGATTAAAAAAAAACAAGCAAAAACATGGCACTTGGTCTACCTTCAGAGACTTTCTAATGGAATATACAATGTGGAAATAACTAGGTACATATATAGAATATAGATGATATAGATATTCAGAAAACTATGATTTTATGTACTATATATATGTATGTATTCAATATACATATACATATATATATATATATATATATATATCTGATCTATATTATATTTAGTAAAGAGAGGAAAGACATTAGGCAGTTGGAAAGGGAAGTCAGAAAGGCTTCTTGTAGAAGATGAGGTTTGAGCTGAATTTTGAGATAAGTCAGGAGAATTGGAAGTCAGAGATGAGGAGGAAAACTATTCCAGCTATGGAAGAATAGTCAGTCCAAGTATGAGACATCAGGAGATAGAATGTCATATGTCAGGAATAGCAAGAAGGCCAGTTTTTACTCCTCATCTTATTAAGGAAAATGAGGTAAAAAGGAGGTTAAAAAACTTGGCAGTTTACATCATTCTTTCCACTACAACTCTACCAGATTGAAATATTATCATTACTTTTCAGCAAGGAAGAGTCAGCTGTCTTGTGGATAGAAAGGAGGAAAGATGGAGAAAAAAGAGAAGAAAGGGAGGAAAAAATGTAAGCAAAGAGGAAAGAAAGGAAGAAAGAGAAATAATTTTTAAGAGAGAAAAATAGAGGAAAAAAAAGTTGCTTGACTTGTTTGAGACAAGGAAAAATTGGTTAATAAAAGTGTCCCAACTGAGCCATGACTTAGCACTTGTGAGTAAGTGGAGAGACAGCTCAGCATTGAAGACAGTGTGATGAAATGGCACAGGTCTCTGGCTGTGCATTTTCCATTTTCATCATTGTCACTGTCTTGTAGTCAGTGGTTGCCTGGGCTTGTTTGTGCCCTCAGGAGTGTACTTGTTCTAAAAAAACTTGGGGGGATTTGGGTGGTTGATCTCTGAGGTATTGATGTTAGGAAAAATCTACAATTTAGAAGGCTAACCTCTTGTTGGAGGCTCCTATTATTTTAATACCCTTTACTAGACACTAGTCAGGAGAGCACTGGATTTCTACATCATGTCCCTCATTGGTGAATTTTGTTCACCCTTTACACTATAATTATTTTTGGACCCCTCTCTCCTTTTTTTCTTCTTTCCTTGTGTTCTTACTTCCTCCATTATTTTTTCTTCTTCCTCACTTCTTTTCTTCTTCCCCCTTCTCTTCTTTCCTCTCTAGTTAGATTGACTAATTTTCTAGCTTTTATATTTTCACTTTCAAAGAGAATGTCATTGGTATACTTATTTCCTATTCAAATGAGTTAAACAGATAATAATCAAACATCGATGCTATGGGGTTATAGCATCCTATGCTAGCTTGGAAAAGGATGCAGCAAAGATACACAATTCCTGCATTCAAGGAGTTTACAATTTAGTATTTAAACTGATACACGCAAAGATTTTTTTTTAAAAAATGCAACAAGATGCAGAATAAGAACATTTTTACCTCGGGAAGTACAAAGGGTAGGAGTTTAGATAATAGAGATATAAGTCCAGTTAGGGTGGATAAGAATAGAACCTTTATTTATGTATCTGTTTCTATCTATATGCCTTGAAATTTGCAAAGTATTATACATACATCAAAAGGTGTAGGGAGATAAGAGACAGTTTCAAAGACTGGATAAGATTTTAACAAGTGGAAATGTACAGGATAGAGCAAATGGCTTTCCAAATAAAGGAAATAGCATGATCAAAGTCCCAAAGTACAGGGTACAAATATAAGAAGTCACTTATAGAGGTAGTGAATAGGTCAGTTTAGCTGGAATTGAATAGGGATGTAAAATAAAATTAGAAGGTGGAGAGTTTTGAATAACAATCTGGTTTAATTCAGCAATGAATATGAAATCTAGACTTAATTTAATAGACAATGGGGAGCTATTGAAAAATTTTGAGCTGGAGAGTGATGTTATCAGAGCTGTGCTCTAAATTGAACTTGGACCTCCCTTGTTGCACATTCTTCCCTTTAGTAACCCATCCTACTGTGTGCAACGTACTGGGCTAAATTTATACATACATACACCTTGCCTTGAATTAATCCTTACTGAACTGGCAATGAAATTCATCATCAAGGAGGAAAGTCCAAATGGCTCCCCAAAAGGAAGGGAAAGCAAGAGTTAACAGGTAGACAGATGGACAGTTTGCACATCAGACTGTGCACGAATATTGAAGACCTAGATGCAGGCCCAGTGTGTAGGGATGGAGGAGGTGCTCTACCAAGAATTTATGGGTGGCCATAGATAGGATTGGCCCTAGGTGAGCCAGTATGGAGGGGTTGAAATCTTCATGGGTGTGATGAGTGCCCACGCTGACAAGCTGATGTATCCCCTGAAGTGTAGCAGGATGGGCAGCATTTGCTCAGACATGACAGCAAGTGATTCATGAAGGAGTCAAGACTTAGTCTGAGATATCTGTGAGGGGAGGAGGACAGAATACTGAGTAAAGCATTTCTGGATTGGGGGGAAGGATACACAATAGTATGCAGGTAAGAATAAATTGGAATAGAGTATTTGTATAGGAAAACTCCTTAAAGACAGGGACTGAATAATTTGTTTTGTGTTTCCTAGTAACCAAAATAGTGTGGGGGCTCAGCAAATATTTGCCCAATATTTGACTGAATAGATGAATTGATGAAGGAGTAAATGAATGAACCAATGAATGGGTGAACAAATGAACTAATGAATGAGATTCAATGAATGGATGAACAAATGAATGAGTGAATAAGGAGATGAATATAAAATAATAATTGAATGAATGAACAAATAAGTGAGTGACTTTATGGATGAATGAATGAGCAAATGAGGAAATGAACAACTGAAAGAATGAGTAAATAAATGGACAAATGAGTGAACAGATATGTGGATGAGTGGCAGACAAGGAAATGAACAAATGAAAGAATGAGTGGATGAGGGAAACAAATAAATGAGTGAATATGTGAATGGATACATGAGCAAATAAGAGAATGAACAAATGAAAAAATGAGTTAATGAATGAATAAATGAGTGAATATGTGGATGGATAGATAGATGTATGAATGCATGAATGATTGAATGGAATTGGAGAGTTAGGACTGGATTGTGGAGGTCCTTGAATTTGTCTGTTCTTTTTCATTTAGCTCTGATGATTTCCTGCCAGAAAGCAAGTTACTAACTGGAAGAATTGGCTTAAGCTGCTTTCTTTTTGTATTGTTTTCACTGAGATCAAAGTCTGGGAGAGGAAGGGAGGGAGGTGGTGAGAAACTGGAAATGTTGTGGAAGGAGCAGCGACAGCATGAGTGTGCTGAATTCCATGTTCTCTAGCATGTCTAGCACATTCTTGGCACTTGGTAAATGTTAAATGATAATAATCAGAATAATGAGGGCTCAGAACTCCAGCTTTTCTGGGCCTTGGAAATGTTCTGAGAATCAATTCGATTCCCTGTTAGAGATGCTTTTGGAGAAGTAGGGATGAATATAGCAAAACATGGGGAGGCCATTCATGGCAGAGAGGAGGCAATCTTGGGAAACTGATGGCTATTTTTATAGAGATCCAGGCAACTTAGAGCAGACAACTTGATTTCTGGGAATACTTCATCTTGGGTGCAAAACCTAGTCAAAAGAACACTGGCTTCCGCATCAGAGGACTGAGGTTCAAATCCCAGGTCTCATCTGGTGTGGAAAAGTCATTTAATGTCTCTGAGCCCCAAATGTGAAAAGATAAGTCCTCTCCAGTTCTAGAGCTGTGATATTTAGTAAAAAGTACTTGCCACTAACATCCTTGCCATTGTCAAATGATTCAACATCAGAATATATAGAATTTTATCAGTGGAAATGACATTAGAGGAACTGTCACCATCTGCTTTGCCCTTGCATCCTAAGGATCATGGTACCCACCTATCTAACTTGCACCTGACATCCCCTGTGGGTTGTTTCCCCAGCTAGAATGTGAGCACTTTGAGTTCTGAAACTGTTTTGCTTTTCTATTTGCATAACAAATGCTGAGCATTGGGGTTTTATACACAATAAGTGCTTAATAAATGCATTTTCTTCTTTTCATTCATTCTATGCAATCCCAAAGCCTAGCACATTTGTTGTTGTTCAGTCATTATCAGTTGTGTACACCACTTCATGACCCCATTTGAGGTTTTCTTGACAAAAATACTGGAGTGGATCACCATTTCCTTCTCCACCTTCTTTTACGAAAGAGGAAACTGAGACAATTAGGGTGGAGTGATTTGCCCAAGGTCACATAGCTATTTTCTGAGGCTGGATTTGAACTCATGAAGATGAGTCTTCTGGACTTCAAGCCCAGCATTCTAGCTACTGTACCACCTAGCTGCCCCATACCTGGCATATAGTAAGAGCTTAATAAGTGCTTCTTAAATGGACAAGCAGGTTAATAAATACTTGTTGATTAATTGATTTCCCAGTCAGTGCCACTTAAATCCAAAAAAATTGGCATTATTCCTCTCCAAATCAGAAACCTTCAAGATTGTTCTGTTCCCACCCCCATTGCCTGCTATTTTATCAACATGTCACCTCCTTTCTATGGTCTCAGCTATATAGTTTCTGTTCTCTGAGGCTGAATCCTTTAACAGGTGCTTAAATAGCTGTCAGCAGCTGATGTAGTGACAGTGAGTGCCTAAATCTCAAGAGTCATTTTAGGGCAAAGAAAGTATAGAACACATAATGCTCCAAGAATTGGGCTGACATAATTCTGGAAAGGGACTGCATTCTGTTTAGGGCATAGCTTATAGTGCCTAGAATTCTATACAGCAGATGATCTCAAGGAGTGGGAAGTGAATGTGTGTGTGTGTATGTGTGTGTGTTGTGTGTGTATGTGTGTATGTGTATGTTTTGTGTGTGTGAATGTGTGTGTTTTGTGTGTGTGTATGTTGTGTGTGTATGTGTGTGTGGTGTGTGTGTATGTTGTGTGTATGTGTGGTGTGTGTGTGTGAGTGTGTGTTGTGTGTGTATGTGTGTGTGGTGTGTGTGTGGTGTGTGTGTATGTTGTGTGTGTATGTGTGTATGTGTGGTGTGTGTGTGTGAGTGTGTGTGTTGTGTGTGTATGTGTGTGTGGTGTGTGTGTGGTGTGTGTGTATGTTGTGTGTGTATGTGTGTATGTGTGGTGTGTGTATGTGTGGTGTGTGTGTGTGTGTGTGGTGTGTGTGTGGTGTGTGTGTATGTTGTGTGTGTATGTGTGTATGTGTGGTGTGTGTGTGTGAGTGTGTGTGTTGTGTGTGTATGTGTGTGTGTGGTGTGTGTGTATGTTGTGTGTGTGTGTGAGTGTGTGTGTTGTGTGTGTATGTGTGTGTGGTGTGTGTGTGGTGTGTGTGTATGTTGTGTATGTATGTGTGTGTATGTGTGGTGTGTGTATGTGTGGTGTGGTGTGTGTGTATGTTGTGTGTGTATGTGTGGTGTGTGTGTGAGTGTGTGTGTTGTGTGTGTATGTGTGTGTGGTGTGTGTGTATGTTGTGTGTGTATGTATGGTGTGTGTGTGAGTGTGTGTGTTGTGTGTGTATGTGTGTGTGGTGTGTGTGTGGTGTGTGTGTATGTTGTGTGTGTATGTGTGGTGTGTGTGTGTGTGAGTGTGTGTGTTGTGTGTGTATGTGTGTGTGTGGTGTGTGTGTGGTGTGTGTATGTTGTGTGTGTATGTGTGTATGTGTGTGTATGGTGTGTGTGTGGTGTGTGTGTATGTTGTGTGTGTATGTGTGTATGTGTGGTGTGTGTGTGTGTGAGTGTGTGTTGTGTGTGTATGTGTGTGTGTGGTGTGTGTGTGGTGTGTGTGTATGTTGTGTATGTATGTGTGTGTATGTGTGGTGTGTGTATGTGTGGTGTGGTGTGTATGTGTGTATGTGTGTTGTGTGTGTGAGTGTGTGTGTTGTGTGTGTATGTGTGTGTGTGGTGTGTGTGTATGTTGTGTGTGTATGTGGTGTGTGTGTGTGTGTGTGTATGTGTGTGTGTGAGTGTGTGTGTTGTGTGTGTATGTGTGTGTGGTGTGTGTGTGGTATGTGTATGTGGTGTGTGTATGTGTGTGTGTATGTTGTGTGTGTGTGAGTGTGTGTGTTGTGTGTGTATGTGTGTGTGGTGTGTGTGTGGTGTGTGTGTATGTTGTGTATGTATGTGTGTGTATGTGTGGTGTGTGTATGTGTGGTGTGGTGTGTGTGTGTGTGTTGTGTGTGTGTATGTGTGTGTGTGTTGTGTGTGTATGTGTGTGTTGTGTGTGTGTTTTGTGTGTGTATGTTGTGTGTATGTGTGTTGTATATGTATGTGTGTATGTGTGTGTATGTTATGTGTGTGTTGTGTGTGTATGTGTGTGGTGTGTTGTGTGTGTGTGTGTGTGTGTGTGTGTGTGTGTGTGTGTGTGTGTGTGTGTGTGTGTTGGGGAGGGAGGATTGGGGAGGGACTAAAGCAGGATCGTTGTATTTGTCATTAGCCAATTTGAGAACTTTCCAGGTTTCATGGAACATCTCAGTCTAATAAGACTGGGCGAAGGATGGGTTCCTTTAACTTTAGAGGATTTTGCAGCTAGGTGGCGCCATAATGGATAGAGTGGCAGGTTTGAAATCAGGAAGACTCATTCCAGAATTCAAACCTGGCCTTAGACACTTACTGGCTGTGTGACCCGAAGTCCCAAAGATCTGAGTTTGAATCCTGCCTCACATTTACTAGCTTTGTGACCTTGGGCAATTTATTTCACATTTTCCCCCCTATAAAATGGAGTTAATAATAGTATTAAATCAAGTGAGATTAACACACATAAAGTACTTTGCAAAACTAAAAACTATCCAAATGTAGCTATTATTACCGTTCCAAATCCCTTTTGGATTTTGTTAAATTCATGCCTTCTGTTTTTACACCAGTTATTTCCAGATCTAGCCAGCTTCTTTTATGCCCCACCTCAATGGAATTCTGCCTTGTAACAAAGGAATAGAGTTAAGCGAAAATAACCGACTCAACCAATGGCAGCGCTTGCCAGTGGAAGCAATGTCCTCCCCCCAAGCTTTCTCCAGAAGAGGAGGATTCCATCACAGGATCACTTCTCCAGTCGTGTCACTCATTTTTCAATTCCTCAGCCTCTGTCTTTCTTTTGGAGAGCTGTTCATTTACATTATTGGAGTCTTTGTTTCTATTGCCCTTTTGGCTTGGCCATTCTCATTCTGCCTCTGTTTCTATGAATGTTTCACTTTTCATCATTTGTCATGGCACAACAGGATTCCATTCTGATCATATATCACAGTTAGTGCAGTTGTTCCCCAACTGCTGAACAGCTGACTATTTTCTTTTCAGATCCCAGTGCCCTAAAATGCGCTCTGAATAATTTGGTGTATCTTGGACCTTTGTTTCCGTCTTTGTCTTCCTTGCATCTCTCTCTTTGTAGAGAGAAGGAACACTGGCTTGTCAACCAAATTCAGCCCCTTTTCCTTTTAAAAACAATGTTGCTGTGCATTTTTCATCCCCTTCCTTTCTTCACTCCCTTCCTCAGTCATTCATCTGTAAGGATAAAGAAGAAAATAATAGCTCAAAACCAAAAAAGGCATCAATACAAGGATGACAATATTTGCCACATTTCTTTCCCCCACCATTTCAAAGAAGGGAGGGCTGTATTAAATTGTGTTAGAGAACAAAGATATTTGGGACTCCAAATAGGGAGGGACATGGAAGATCCTGTCCTGTGATAGAATTTAGAGGGAGAGGGAACTTAGAAAAGGAACCAAAGGGACAGCTAGGCGGTGCAGTGGAGAGAGCACCAGCCCTGATGTCAGGACCCGAGTTCAAATCTGATCTCAGACACTTAACACTTCCTAGCTGTGTGATCCTGGGCAAGTCACTTAACCCCATTGCCTCAACAACAACAACAACAACAAACAAAAAAAAAAAAAAAAAGAAGAAGAAGAAGAAGAAGAAGGAGAAGGCAGAAGGAAAAGGAGAAGGAGAAGAAGGGAAGGAGGAGGAGGAAGAACCAGAAGAAATTTGATCCAGGGTTGTATGGACAAATAAATAACACCAGGATATCACAAGCCAGAAGCAACTACAAATTTGGCTCTTTTAGGATAGTGGCTTCACAGAAGCTTGATTTGGAATCACTGGGGTGAGAGTCAAGAGGCCTGAGTTTGAATGTCGTCTCTGCCACTAACAAGCTGTGTGACTCTGGAAATCACTTCTCTGCCTCTGAGAATGCAAGATGAGAGGTGCCTAAATACATCTAAAGCACCTTCCAACTCTAAAAATCTGTGATTTATACCAAAACTTTTTAAACTGTTGGTCATGACCCTTATTGGGTCTTTTAACTGAAAGTGGAGGTAACAAAATTATGATTTATTATCAATAAGTATTTCATTTGTATATCTACTTTATATACCTAGATTCCCAGGATACATAAATATTTCTCAGGCAAAAAGGGAAAACAGTTTAAAGCTTGGATTTAAGCAATAATTTGCTTTTATTATTCAGCATTTATTAAGCATTTGCTGCATTAGTAGTCAGGATAGTGGCTCAGTGGATATAGTGCCATGCCTGGAATTAGAGAGATTTATCTTTCTGATTTCAAATCTGGTCTCAGACACTAACTGTGTGATCCTAAGTTGTCAGTTAAGACTTTTTGCCTCAGTTTCCTTATTTGTAAAATGAGCTGGAGAAGGAAATGACAAAACTTCGGTATCTTTGCTAAGAAAACTCCAAATGGGCTCATAATCAGACATGACTGAAAAATAAACTAAATACATCAATAATCAATAAAAATTTTTAAAGCTTTATTAACATTTACTTTAGGCCAGGAGCTCAGTTACAAGACAACAGTAACACACTGGTCCCTGCCTTCAAGTAGCCTATAATCTACACTAGGGATATGAAATGTAAAAATACGTAGTCATGAAAAAAGTAGATGCAAGATCATTTCTGAGAAAAGATACTTTTGTAGCTGGGCAGTGAGGACCAATAAGGTTACGGAAGATCAGATAAGATTTCAACTTAAAGGGGGAACTTGGGCTGAACCTTGAAGAAAATTAGAGATTCCAAGTTGTGAAGGAAAGGAAGACCTAGAACTGCTTTTCTCACTGGGTGGGACTTCTGCTGTAAGCTCACAGACACATAAGGAGACAAGGATCCTTATTGGGGGCATGGAACAACCTAAACAATCCTTTGCATCTGGACCATGGTAAGGTCCATCATGGGCAGCCATGGATAGCTTCTTATCATATTCTGGGATTTTTCCTGACTGGTTGAAAACTGGCAGAGGAATTCAGAATTAAATCTCCACCTTCAATACCCAACCTTTCTGTATTTCCCTGGCAATGCTCTATCCCTCCTGAAATTATTTTGTAATAATATTATATATCCTTTCCTCCCTACTCACATACCAAGCAACATAAGCTTTCTGAGGGCAGGAATTATTCCATTTTTCCTCCTTTTTTTGCACTATTTCATTTTTTCAAATTACATGTAAAGACAAATTTTAACATTCATTTTTTAAAAAAAAACTGAGTCCCAAATTTTCTCCTTTCCAACTTCATCTCCCCATTTCCTGACAGTTAACAATTTTATATAAGTTATATATGTGTGCAACCATGTGAAACATTTCCATATTAGTCATGTTGTGAAAGCAAAAAAAAACAGGCTAAAAGGGAGGAAAACATGGAAAAAACAAAGAAAGTGAAAATAGTATGCTTTGATCTATATTCATACTGCATCAGTTCTTTCTCTCGATGTGAATAGCAGTTTTGATATGAGTCCTTTGGAATTGTCTTGTTTATTTTTTTAGTTTTATTCCATCATATTCAACTCACACCCATGACATGTCTATATAAACTCCTTCTAACTGCCTTAATAATAAGAAAGTTCTTATGAATTACAAGTATCATCTTGCCATGCAGGAATATAAACAGTGTAATCTTACTAATTTACTTATGATTTCCCTTTCCTGTTTACCTTTTTATGCTTCTCTTGAGCCTTGTATCGAATGTCAATTTTTCTATTCAGCTTTTCATCAAGAATGCTTCCCTTTTTTCAGTAACTGTCCATTTACCCCTTAAGGGATATGCTGTTTTGCTGGGTAGGGTGATTCCTGATTGTAATCCAAGCTCCTTTGCTCTCTGGAATATCCTATTCCAAGCCCTCTGATCCTTTAATGTAGAAGCTGCTAATTCTTGTGTTATCTTGACTGTGGTTATATGATAATTGAATTGAATTGAAAAATATTTTCTCCTTGACCTGGGACCTTTGGAATTTGGCTCTAATATTCCAGGAAGTTTTTATTTTGGGAACTTTTTCAGGAGGTAATGGAGGATTCTTTCACTTTCTATTTTTCTTTTATCCTCTGGTTCTAGAATATAATTTCCTTTATAATTTCTTAAAAGATGATGTCTTTTTTTTCTTTTCTTCTTATTTTTTCATTTGTTAGCTCATTTTCCCAGCATATTCCTTGACTTTAAACTTTTTGCTAAAATGGGGCTCCATTTGCATGGTGAAGGGTCCCAAACTTCAAGTTTTTGCATACCTGTTTTCAGTACTCCTAAGGATCTGTAAGTTTTCAGTTCTTCCAAGGTGGTAAGATCTAAGAATAGGTGTATTTAGAACTCTCCTGGCCTGTGTTCTGGTCCATGAGCAATCACAAGCACTATTTTCTGCCCTAGAACTTTAAGGAGGATCCCTGTTCCACTGTGGCTGCAAACTTTGGTGTGCTCCTTACCCAGGGACTGTCATCCATGAACTGCAACCCAGATCTGAGTATGGGCAAAGCAACAGAGTCTACTTTCGGTGCCAGCAAAGAGACCCTTGTAAAATCTCCTTCTGACCAGTAGTTCAACCCCCTTATTATCTGTGGGCAGAGAATGGCTGCTGCTGTTGATTCAGTCACTCCCAAGGCCTGTTCCTGGGTTGCTGGGGCCTGGTCTTTGTTGGCTTAGCCAGCCTGGACTGTGCCTCCACTGTCATCCAGGTGCAGCAGACCTTTCTTGCAGAACTGCCAAGTTTTCTTGAGCTGGAAAATTATTTCACCCTGTCCTTTTGTGTATTCTGCTGCTCCAGAATTTGTTTTAGGACATTATTTAAAGGTCATTGGAGGTATTTGGGGGAAAGCTCAGTTGAGTCCCCGCCTTCTCTCTGCCATCTTGGCTTGGCTATTCTGTTTTTAACTTTATATACCTAGATTAATGAACTGCCTTGCATCTTAGAGGTGTTTTCATGATAAAAAGGACCACTGTTCCCAAATTTGAAGTATAGATCAGATGGAGAGATGTTATTGTTATTACAAGCCACAGTAGGGAGAGATCAATTGGCTGACAGCTTTCTCTGTCAGCCAAGTGAGCTCTGAATATAAACAATTTCCAAACAATATGGAGAGAGTACTAAGCTAAAAGAATTGAGGACAAGGTCTTTAACTGACCTTGGAGGAGGGACAGAAACTTACTTAAGCTGTCATTGACCTCAGAGGATGCAGAGCAGGGGAACTCTGCGTCTTTGAGCAGAATAACAAGGGAAAAGGGGAAAACAAACATTTCATTGGCGGATGGAAGGGATACTGGGAGAAGTTAGGCTGCTAATTTTGTACTGAAATGGAAGCTAGCTTCAAGATAGAATTATTCATGTCAGGAGAGGGAAGATATGAGAGACCCTGTCCCTCTGCCTTTATAAAGCTTAATAAATATTGTTGAATTGCACTGGGGCTGTTTTATGGATAGACTTCTGAATTTGCATTGAGAAGTGGGTCCAAACTATGTAGGCTTTTCACTCTGATAGATCCCCTCAATGAGATGAAAGCAGCCATGAGGGAAAAGAATCATAAGAACATTGATTTAGACCTGGGAAAGGAGGAGGAATTTACCCTGGAGGAAACTGAGGCCTAAAGTATAGTGATTTATCAAGGTCACACAATGAGTACTGAAGTAGGTTTGAACCCTGGTCTTCCTGACTGTACCCTATCCATTGACTCATTTGTATGAGACTCATTTTATTTTCTCTTTAATCAGGCCAGATTATAAGCTTTAATTTGAAGCTCCCTGAAGTAGCTCACATTGGTAGCTCCCATCCAAGAGAGAAGCTCCTGTTAACATTATATCTGTCCTTATGTACCTTTCTTGGGGCTAGAGATGCAGGTTGAATATAAAGAGCATCAGTAGGGATGAAACATTAGGATGGGTGACAGGGAAAGGTTGTGCAGCCTTGGAGGCTGTCCAGAAGAAACCAGACATTCAACCACCTGTCTGATGTCAGGAGGCTAGATTGAACGGGCCCTTTCAGCTGTAGCATCTTTTGGTTCTCTCCTCTGTCTTTGACTTCTCAGGAATGAAGTGCATTTGTCAATTGTCAAAGTATAGCAAGAAACAACAGTTAGTGAAGGGACAGTGGGAATATTTGTTCTGTTCTCTGATATTTCTAACAAAGTAGAAAGAATTTGCCTTTGGTGCTGATTTTTCACCTTCCTTTCCCCTTCTCTCCTAGTTTTCTTCAACTGATTCACATCTCTATTCTTCTTTTTCTTAAAGGCAGCATAGTGCAATGAATAGAACTTGACAGTGTGGCCTATGAATCCCTGAAAGGGCCTTAGTTGGACCATTAGCATTTTAGCAAGCACCATTACAGGAATTGGTCTTTCCTTTTTCTCTCCCTCTCTCCTTCCTTCCTTCCTTCCTCCCTCCTTTTTCCTTTCCTTTCCCTTCCCTTCCCCTTTCCTTTCACTTTTTATTTTCCCTTTTCCTTTTCCTTTCCCTTTTCCTTTCCTTTTCTTTCCCTTTTCCTTTCCTTTTCTTTCCCTCTTCCTTCCTTCCTTCCTTCCTTCCTTCCTTCCTTCCTTCCTTCCTTCCTTCCTTCCTTCCTTCCTTCCTTCCTTCCTTCCTTCCTTCCTTCCTTTTCTCCTCCCTCTGGGAGAGGATGGCAGTCTGCCCCTGCCAAGCCACTTCCTGAGAGGAAGACTATAATAGGATGAATGATCTTGGGCAAGATACTTCTTCCTCAACATCTCAATTTCCTTCCATGTAAAATCATTATGTTGGATGGGATACTCTATAGCTTCTCTACCCACTCTAAATCTCAGTAGAGTCAATTCTTCTCCTCCCTTTCCACTCCCATGTATTTACATCAGTCAGTCAACAAGCACTAATTTGGTGACTACTTCATCCCAGGCATTAAACTCATTGCTTTGGTTACAAAGAAAGTTTCTCCATTTGATTCCCAATTTAACTTCTCTTCTTCTTTGCCAATCACCTTGCTGCCCCTAGGAGCCTCATATCCTGGTGGGCCCTGAAGCCCCATTCTGATTTCTGACTACCTGCCTGTGTTGTTAATTCAGGGATGGGGCTCCTCTCCTGCTTCATTTCATTTCCTACTAGACTTGGAACTTGTCTTTCTCCTTGCTAATGATTCTAGTTTCCTATGGAACCCCTTCCCCCTCTCCTTTTCAGCTCCCCTTTATATGCCATCTTTTGTTATTCAAATATAAGCTCCTTCAAAGAGCTATATTCAAAGTGGGCCTTTGACCCAGCAGTGCCATTACTGGGGCTGTATTCCAAGGGAATCATAAAGGAGGGGAAAGGACCCACATGTGCAAAAATGTTTGTGATCACAAAGAATTGGAAAATGATGAGATGCCCATCAATTGGGGAATGGCTGAACAAGTTGTGATACATGAAGGTAATGGAATATTATTGTTCTATAAAATGATGAAGAAGCTAATTTTAGAAAGGCCTGGAAAGATTTACATGAACTGATGCTGAGTGAAACAAGCAGAACCAGGAATACACAGTACACACTAACAGCAAGATTTTCAACAATGGAAGCTTAGTCAGTGATCCAAAATAATCCCAATAAACTTTGGACAGAAAACACCAATTGCCAATTAAAAGAGAATTATGGAAATTGATTGTAAATCAATGTATGCTATGTTCACTTCTTTTTTTCTGTTTATTTTTGTCTCCCATAGTTTTTTCCTTTTATTATGATATTCTTTCTCAGTATGATCCCTAAAGTAATGTGTATTAAGAAAGTTAATATACATGTATAACCAGATAAAAAAAATAAAAGAATTAATAAAGGGGAAATGTAAGTTCCTTAATGGTAGGAACTATTATATATCAGCAGAATGTCTTTGGCGTATTTTTATTGTAGAGTTTTCTCCAGTTCTTCATGACTTCTTTGGGGGTTTTCTTGGCAAAGGTACTGGAGTGACTTTCCACTTCCTTCTCCAGCTCATTTGATAGAGAGGGAAGTGAGGCAAACAGGGTAATGTGACAGGCCTAGGATTACACAGCTACTTGGGCCTTCTTGACTTGAGTCATGGTGCGCCATCCACTCTACTACCTAGCTGCCCAACCTGGAATATAATAAGTGCCAAATAACTGCTCCATCTGTCTACTGCTGGGACTAGAACTTGTGACATGAGTAACTTGTATCAATCCTGTTTTAAAGAAGGTTGGTAGCTTATTTCCTCTGAAATAGACTGGAGCCTGTTGTTTTCATCAGTACCTTTTATGTTCAGCTCCTCTTATTTACATGATTTGAGGCTGATGATGGGTCAGGAGTCCCAGGACCACTGCAGGTGAGTGCTCCAGAACTCCTCATCGAAATGGACTTTGTAGGGGAGAGAAGGGGAGGTTGAAGGGTCAAGAGCATGAGAGAAAGACCAATGGGGAAAGAAGTCAAGGTGGGAACAAGGCTTCTTCCTTGACATCTCAGTTATGTTGGATGAGGTACTCTCTAGCTTCTCTACCCACTCATTCTCTTTATGCAGCCCTTTTCATTTTGACAGAGGGTTAGTGATGTGCCAGGAATATTAAAAGGATAAAAAATGATGAAGAGAAGAAAGACAATCTAAATACTGCATCTCACATCATTGTAGAACAGCATGGTACCATTCATGGAAGGCACGCTAGATTGGGCATCTAAAGCCTCTGGGTTCAAATTCTTCCCCTCTTACTGATTATGTAGGCCACCTGAAGTTTGTGTTACTTAATCTCTCTGTGCTTCAGTCCAGTTTTTTGGGAGTGATTCTTAAAGGATTATATTCTATAAATTCTCCTATAGAATCAGCCTTAGAGACGTGGACCATTTGGCTATGGTCGTAGTAGATTCTGACAAATGATACTCAATAAAACATGTACATGGATTTCTCCTTGAAAACAAAGATACATCTGTTTTAAGCACTCAAAAATAAAATAGACTCAGCCTTGGGAGGGAATGCTAGTTTGAAAACAAATATACCAATCTATCCACTAGATCATTTATTTGCACAGGAGAATTTTAACTCTAATTCAAAAGTTCTAGCAAGAATTCACACCTGCCAGGCAGAGAGAAAGATTATGCCTTTGAAGGATCCTGTGTCTCAAGAATTCATTTAGTGGAAGGACTGCAGTCATGTAGCAATCAGGAGGCCCCAGCAACTCCACCAAGGGGAATCCTATTCTCCTGCTTTATCCTGCCATCCCATCTCCCTACCTAAGTAGATGCTGGTTATCTCACAGCAAGAGAGTTGACAAGAACTTGGATAAGGTGTTTAAAGTTGGATGGGACCACAGAAGCTAGCAAATCCAGTCCCCTCATTTTTTTACAGAAAGGGAGACTGAGGCTCAAGGCCCTAAAGAACTTGCAGGTAATAAAGAATATACACGTAATGAATCCTGGGAGTAGGATCTGAACCCCCAGTCCTCTGGCTCCAGTCTTCCAATAGAACCACTCTCCTTCAAAGGTACAATGTGACAACCACTGTTATCATAGGAGTTAGGGATGGAAAGTACTTTGATGGTCATTTAACCCAGAAGTTTTTTTAACCTATTTTATGTACTAGACGCCTTTGCTTGTGTCTGGGGGAGCCTTCAGATTTCTTCTCAGAATCATGTTTTTAAATGCATAAAATAAAACTCATAGAATTACAAAAGAGACCAATTATGTTGAAATGCAGTGACCAAAATGTTCACTGCTTAGGATAGAGCTTGGCACATAGTAGGCACTTAATAAATGTCTGTTGGTTATTGATTGATTTTTAAAATACATTTATGCAACACAGATTAAGGACTCCTGATGTAGCTCAACTCTATTTCACAGCTTAAAAAAAAACCCTGAGGTCTGGGCAGCTAGGGGGTGCAGTGGATAGAGCACCAGCCCTGAATTCAGGAGGACCCGAGTTCAAATCTGGTCTCAGACACTTAACACTTCCTGGCTGTGTGACCCTGGGCAAGTCACTTAACCCCAGCCTCAGAAAAAGGGAGGAAAAAAAAATCCCAAAACCCTGAAGTTCAGGGCAGTGAAATAGTTTGGCTAAGATCACGGTGGCAGGTAGTAAGTGATGGAAGCAAAGTTGTTACCCAGAACCTCTGACTCCATTTTCAGTGGCTTTATATTATAAGGTACAATATAATGTGAGACTGCTGCCAGGCAAGCCATGGTTTAATGTTACTCCACAGGCAGAGCATCTCTTGGTCCCCACCCATTCAGGGAGGCTCTTTTTGAATGAGGATCTGGACCTAATTGGACCTTGTGGGAGAGCTCTGGTCCCTCATCAGGAAGTCCTAGTAAGGAAGGACTTGACAATAGCATCTCTTGCTCACAGAGGTGGAGCCCTAACAATGGCCCAGGAAGCCCCTGAGTGACAGTGAGAAGAGCTTCCCCTCTCCAGCTTTGAGTCTGATCATTCACCCTAGAACAGACCCCCAAGCTGGAACATACGGACCCAACAGAGAGCGTGAGAGACTAGAGCAGCAGCCCCTGCCCAACCGACTGCTCATTCTGGGGCGGACTGGACAGCTGGCTTTGCACTTGAAGTGCTTCAGCCCAGGGGGGCTCACAAGCAGATTTCAGCCAGCCCAGCTGCTTGATGGCTCCTGAGGCCTTATGGGGTGGGGGAGTGGCTGGCCTTGAGACCAGTCTATCGCTTCTTTCAGGTGACTTGGGTCTTTCTTCTCTGGCAAAGTGCCTCCTAGAGGTGCCAGCCCCAATTTTGAGAACTAGGTTGGAGCCTGGGCTCCCTCTTTCAGGCTACAAGGACATCTATCAATGGAGTCAACTGCGTGCTGCTTTCTGGTCTTGAGAGGAAAGGATGAAT
>NC_133620.1:459184207-459199207 GCF_048593235.1 Sminthopsis crassicaudata
GACCTCAGTTTCTTTCTCTATAAAATAAGAATTTTAGATTTCACTGGCCCATTTAAAGCTCTAAACCC
The DNA here is from genome assembly GCF_048593235.1 of Sminthopsis crassicaudata. NCBI lineage: Eukaryota > Metazoa > Chordata > Mammalia > Dasyuromorphia > Dasyuridae > Sminthopsis > Sminthopsis crassicaudata. The sequence goes on from NC_133620.1 coordinate 459,184,276, forward strand.
ATGCTACTAGGTTGGCAGCAGGGTGAGTAATTTTTTTTTAGCAGCAGTAGCTTGAAGCCATTCTATCAAGGCAGAGAACCTTCCTCGGTGGAGGCAGTATGCATCCTGATAAACTTACAGTTGTGACAGAAGTAGTTGCTTTATCAAAAAATTCATCAAGAAATTCCAGTAACCAGAAATTCCTCCTATGTCATTTAAAATAGAATTTGATTGTTAAGGTGTTTGAGAGATATTTGGAAGAAAAATCCTGCATGTGTTTGCTGGTAAAATAAAATAGACAAGAAAGTTAATAACTCTCAGCATGGATGCCTCCTTTCCCATCTCTATGAGGCGTTTGTTTGTTGGTTTTTTATGAGAATAATCTTCATGCACATTGAAGGCACTTTTGATTTTGGAATAAGCAGGCTTTCACAGATGGCTTCCTAAGGCAGAGCACATCTTCGCATTCACACATCTGGTTAACTGGTGAAGAGTATGCGAGAGCATTGGGCTGTATTGTCTGTTGACCAGCAAATAAGCATTTGATTTAGCAGAGCAAAATATCCCAATAAAGGCTTTCCTCCCACATGGTGCTTGCCATGCATATGACAAAACCATAAGACTCCCTCAAAAGATGTCATCACAGAGATAACTTTATTCAATAACCTTCCGATTGAGTTACTCACTCCAGTATTTTCCACCACCATGAAGAATGGCCAGTGAAGATTCTAAATAGAAGAGGGATGTAAATAGTAAGACTCTTATTTGTAGGTGACATTATAACTGATTGCATCAAGCCCCAGAACATTGCAGAGTCTCGAAAATGAGATCCTCAATCTTTCAAAAGGCCCTATTATCATATAGGAAAAACTAAATAGATGAAAAATATTTATTGTCTAGACTACAATACACAGCTGGATGTACACTGCATAGAACTGATCCATCTTGGATAGACTGTTCATGGACAATAAGTTGAACTCGGGAAGAAACAGGAGCATGGAAGCAAACTAGATTGCCTTTGGAAAACTGGCACAGTACTTTGAATGAGACCAAGCATGCCCCAAAGCAAAGAGCCATGGTTTTGTCTTTTTATTTTATTTTTATTTTTTATTTTTAAATAGTATTTTATTTTTTCAATTATATGTAAGGCCTCCCTCATTCCCCAAAACAAAGAGCTGTGGTTTTATCTTTTTAATTTTTTTTTATTTTTAAATAGTATTTTATTTTTTCCAATTATATGTAAGCCCTCACTCAAAATTTTTAATGGCTTATGTTTTTAATTACAGTATTTTTCCAGTGCTTGATGGATAGCTTAGTTTCCAAGGAATTGAATCTGCAGGTCACTTAGAAGACAAAGCAGAGGTGTATGGTGGGTGTGAATAGATAGAAATGTATTTCTAATAAGGAATGGTACAAACAATATAAAGAATGTCACGAGAATTTGACCAAAAAAGGCAGTACTGCAATTATATATAGGGAGAGTGAGGGATGAGAATTGGACAACCTGTATGTTCCTCTGGTATGGATGTAATACAGGACATCAACAAAAGTAACAGAATATAATAGCATGGAGAGAACTAGCTTTGATCCAAGAAGATCTGAGTTTGAATTCTGCCTCTAACTCATGCTGGCTGTATGGCACTGGGCAAGTCATTCTCCATAGTCCACACAACTCTTAAGACTGAGTCACAGAGAAGCTGCTAGACCTGCATTGGTAGAAGTTTCCTTATGTAGGATTTCCCTGTATCATTGGAATCCCAGATTCAATAAAAAATAAAACAATGTAAAGAGATACAGAGGAAATCCCCCAGACAGTTGAGTAGACACCACTGCAAAAGATGATCTAAGCGATATTTACAAAAAATAAAAAAGTCATGGTCAGCTTTCAATCTGTATTGATGAGATCATGAATTCACTGAAATAATTATTTTTAAGTATATTTTTCACCTTATTTTCAAATGTTATTTATTTAATGTTTTATTTTCCCCTTAATATCTATAAAACCAAATTTTAATATTCATTTTTTAAAAATCTGTATTGATGAGATCATGAATTCACTGAAATAATTATTTTAAAGTATATTTTTCACCTTATTTTCAAATTTTATTTATTTAATGTTTTATTTTCCCCTTAATATCTATAAAACCAAATTTTAATATTCATTTTTTTAAAATCTTGAGTTCCAAATTCTCTTCCTTCTTCCCTCCCCTAATCCCTCATTGAGAAAGCAAGCGATTTGATATGTTATACATGTTTAGTCATGAAAAACGTATTTCCATATTATTTAATGGAAGAAAGCATTGCCCATGAGGAAGAAAACAAGAAAAATAAAGTTAAAATAAAGTATATTTTGATCTGCATTCAGATGCCATTAGTTCTTTCTTTAGATAGCATTTTTCATCCTGAGTCCTTTGGAATTGTCTTGGATCATTGTATTTCTGAGAATGGCCAAGTCATTCACAGCTGATCATTGTACAATATTCTCTTGGTTCTGTTTATTTGACTTTGCATCAGTCTATATATGTCTTTCTAAGTTTTTCTGAGAGCATCCTGCCTGTCATTTCCCATAGAACATCATGATCATCCACAGCTTGCTCTGTCATTCCCCAATTTCCAATGCCTGATAAGCATCCCCTCAATTTCCAGTTCTTTGATACCACAAAAAGAGCTACCATAAATAACTTTATACACACAGGTCCTTATTAAAAGGATCTCTCACCAAAGAAATTATTGATGCACAAAAATTAGACTTGATCCATTGCTTTTTCAAAACATACCAATTATTAATATGCAATGATATATTTAAAAATGCTAGAGATAGGGATTCAAAAAATTGGAATTTTGAAGCCTAATTGAATAAGAAGCCAAGGAGGAATGGTGGATGTCGAGATGTCTTGTGTTCAAAGCTTGCCTCAGACATTTACAAAGTATCTTTATTTCTGTGTACCTTTTCCCTCATCTAAAAAATGAACAGTTTTTCTCATTAATCTCCAAGGTCCCTTTTCTCTTTAAACTCATGATACTATTAACTTTTTTGCTCTGTGACTATGAAAAAAACACTTTTCTTGGTCTCAAGTTTCTCATCTGAAAAAACAGCCCTACTGCCTCGGATTGTTATGTGGAAACTGCTTGGCAAATTATAACACCAGAGAGGAATGAGAGCTGCTGCTGGTATAATGTGTGCAAGGCTCTGATTCATGTGACTTACCTTTTACAAGTCAGGGGGGCCCCTCAGGTGCTCTGAGGACAAGTGTACCTCCATTAATGTGATCTCTGTGTTCCTGAAAATATGGAAATCCAATTCTTTTGTAATTGGGTCCCAGAGTGAAGTGACAAATATTTATTGGGTACCAACTGCGGGTAAAACCTTATGTAAAGGAATAGAATAAAATATTAGAAATAAAATAGAATAGAAATAAAAAGTATTAGATACAAGGACTATATACTCCATTTAGGGTTATTAGGCATATGTGTATGTCTGTGTGTCTATATGTATATACACATAGGTGTGCCTATATATGCTCATACATATATACTCACATATATGAGAATGTATAGATATGTGTATCTTTGTGTGAGTATACATACATATATACATATATGCACACATGCACATTTATATATCACCACATGATTACAACATCTATTCTTTTCTGTCACAGTTTGTTTTTGTGGGCATTTTTTCATCCCTACTCCTCTCTATAGTTCCTTTTTGACTGTATATTGTGGTCCATTCACATATGAACAACAGCTTGGTATAGTAGAGTGAGAGTCAGTCTTGGAGTCAGGAAGAGCTGAATTCAAATCCTGCCACTGATATGTTTGCTTAGATGACTCTGGGAATGTCATTTAGCACCTTAAAGGTACAATCAATTCTCTCAACTGTAATTTGAAGTTGAAATCATGGTTTCCAACCTTATCTATATGATTTTCTCTATCTTTCTCTCTGTATACATAGCTCTTTTATCTATCTATCCATCCATCTACCTACCTACCTACCTACTTATCTTCCTGTGTGTCCATCTCTCTATTTATGCCTCTATGTCTGTCTCTGTCTCTCTCTGTCTCTCTCTGTCTCTCTCTCTCTCTGTCTCTCTCTGTCTCTCTCTCTCTCTCCCTCTTTCCCTCCCTCCCTCTCTGTCTCCCTCTCTCCCTCTCCTCCTATAAGATTACCAATTGTCTCAGAGCATCTGTGAATTTTTCATAACAGAACTTGTACTAAGACTTTTAGGACACCTTGTATATTTATATATATGGAAACAGCAGAAGAGTCACACTGAATGCAAAATTAATTATGTAATGTGAACAATCAACTTTAAAATAATTGATATAGTTATTGGTTTTCTTAAAGTGAAAGCAATGTGGTTGAATGGAGAAAACATTGGATTTAGAAGCAGAAGACCTGGATTTGAAGTCTAACTCTGCATTGTTCTACCTGCGTGACTTTGGGTCGGTGATTTTCATTCTCTGAGCTTCACTTGCCTCATTTCTAAGTTGAAAGGTTTGGACCAGATGACTCCTGAGGTCCCTTCTAATCTTAAATATATTTTGTCACATCAAAAAGCATTTATTAAATGTCTATTATGTACCAATGCCGGTACCAAATACAAGGAAAAGCAGAAAACAAATCGAACCAAAAGCAGTGCTTGCTGCCTTGGGGCTCCAGTCTGATGGGGAAGATCACTCCTCTGAGCCCAAAGTTGTGCTGCCTTCAGCTGACATGGGTAGAGAAGGGCTGGCTGGCATTTGCTTCTTGGCCTGGAGTGAGTCTGCTGTGTCTCAAAGGAGTCCCTTCCTTTGCCCTTCCTCTTTACCCTCTTAGGGTTCAGAGTCTCTGACAGCTCAAAGACAGAAGAGAATCAGTAAGATGGGTATTGTGGGAACAGAATATAAACTAACCAAATCCAAGTGAATGCAATCCAAAGGTCAAGCTCAAAATAAATTCTGCTGTTGGGGAAGTCCTAGACTGGGGCTAGACAAGAATAAATGATTAATGAAATTAATGAACAATTAATGAAAACAATTATTTAGCGTATCCATGGACCAAACACTTGGCTAGGAGTGAGGGACTCTGTGTACTGCTGATGTCTAAAATCCTCTTCCTCCTCCTCTCTACCTCTTGACTTCCCTGGCTTCCTTCACACCATAGCTCAAATTTTGCTTTATGCAGGAAGCCTTCCACTATCCCCTTTAGTTCTAGTGCCTTTCTTCTCAGAGAATCTCCAATTTATTTAATACGTCTCTTGTTTATGTGTGCTCATTTGCCTGCTGATGCTAGTTCCAACACAGTCCATTCCCTCAGAAAGCTCACATTCTAATAGGAGGAGACAATACCTACAGAGGAATGATGACCAAAGAGCTGTTTTGATTTGGGCAGTCAAGGGATGTCATTGAGGGATTGAATAACAATCATTTTCTGCAACAGTTACAGTATTGATTTGATAATGGTTTTCCAGATGTAGAGAGATTATGTGTATGTATGTATGTATGTGTGTGGGTGTAGTGTGTGAAGAAGGAGCAAGTAGAGCGAGCTAGGAGAAGAAAAGGAAATGACAGGCTATAAGGCAGATGGCAAGTTGATAGTTGACGTGTATTATAAGGCATGGGAGGGCCCAGCCAACTCCAGGGGGCCATGTGACTTAGCCCTTTCCCAAGGGAAAGTTCCAAAACTGAGAGGGATAAATTGGGGCATGGACTCAGAAGTCCAAGGAAAGGTGAGGAAGCAACAAAAGTAGCAATACTGGGTAGTCCAAAGGGTACAGAGGTAGGAAGGGTAGATGGCAAAAAGATGGCCTAAGGTTCAATGACAAACATAATTCCATATAGTTCTTAAGCAACTGGTCCAAAGGTAAAGGGCAGCCAATGGGGGTTAAGGATGGAGAGGAGCCTTCTCCTATATGTTGAGCAAAATTAGGAGAATGGCAAAGAGGGAGAAGCCTAGACCCTGCAGGATGACTATTTCCCTCAAAGAATCAGCCCAAGGCAATGACACATCATGGGGATGGTGAGTCATGGAGTGCCAACGTCGCTGAAACTGTAGGTGATCCAGAGAAGAATGCCACAGTTCACAGGGGCAGAAAATGACTGACGATGACTTGTCAGTCAGTCAGCACTTATAAGGGCCTACCACAAGCCAGCCACTGAAGTAAGTGCTGGGGATACCTAGAAAGGCAAGGACTTCAGAGTACACAAAGAAGATAAGAGTGATGGAGAGCCCCGGGCTTCACTGGTATCATGAAATATAAAAAAACTGAGGGAAGACCTTCCATATGTTGGGTTCATCCATTATGGAAGATGTGTAGGACCTGGGAGCATTGTAACCAGGACTTAAAGAAGCTGGGTCTAATTTCATAGTGAGGAGTGGGCTGGGAAGTGGCCAAGATAGGGGGATAAAAGGATCCCCTCTTGTTATCAGCCCTCTGAATCCATTGGTTTAGAGCCTCTGGCTATGTGAGGGCACAGACATCCCAGAATGAGAAGCACAAACACTACAGTGACCAACATGGCGGAATGAAGGCATCAAAGACTTTTATTTAGTGTTTATTTCTGGGCTAATTTCTGTGATAAGCACCAGGTATACAAATACAGAAGTGAGACAGCTCCTGATCCTAAGAAACTTATATGAAAATGAAATAACAAAACAAATATATGAGCAAGGTTTAGGGATGGCATAAGCATTCATCAGTAAGTCAAATAACATCCTTTTAAAGGATTCAATATCCACGCCCAGACCAGGAGGATCAGGATAAAGAATATTCCCATGGCTTCAGGAGATTGGCAAGATCCTGGGTGGAATGACTGAATGGGATGTACAGCGTGTTGTTGTCTTAACAGTCTGAGACCAACTGCTTGAAGCTTAGGGAGTTTGTATTCACTAACTCACCAATCAAAATGGCTCAGTCTCCTGAGTTCCCAAGCTAAGTGGATTAATTTCCTGAGAGGATTAGATGGTATTTCCACCTCCATCATCATAGTAGTACTCTTCCAAGTGGGCAGAAGTGAAGAAACTGGTGGGTAGATGGCAAGATGGAAGGCATGGGTGGCTGATTAAAATGTGAATATGCCCACTCCTGCCTTATGGTTCTTCAACAGCACCACAGCCACCTCCAGCTCAAACCACCAGGGTCTCCCTGCTTGGACTTCTATCTCCCGTAATGGGGGAGAGTTAGCCCATTCCCCTCTACTGGTTTAACTATACTCATGATCAGATTGTCCTTGCTGCCATACGCCACCATGTTCATCCCATCTCAATTTAATAATATTTTTATTTTATATTTAATCTGATAATATTGGTAACTTGGTATCTTATTTTTTGTTTTGGTAGCTTTATATCCCAAATTAAAAAAAAATAAACTTCTAATTATGACTGAAATGGAATACCTGCATGAATGAAATCACAGATTCGTCTAGGTTTTTTATTAACATGCCAGCCCTATTCCTCCCTTTCTCTTCCGGTCAACTGATGGAAGTCCAGCTGGGGGATCAGACAGCATCATTCCATTATTCATCAATCTGAGTATTGAATTCTTTTCTGTTCACTTAACATTTATTGAGCACCTACTGCGTGCAAGGCATTGTGTAATTTAGAGCCTGTTTGTCCATTCCTAAGCCTGCTGAGCTTGAGGTCCCACGCATCTGTTGGATGCTTTCCACCACTCTTTCTTAGGCTGACTCCTCAGTAGGTGGAAATTTGCTCATCTTTGGCATGAATGGGTTTTATTCCTCTTCAGTGGGTATGAAAAGGGGGAGAGGTGGAGCGTGTCATTCTTCTTGATGACATGAGTTGGAAGAGTCCCCCCCACAATCTGGCTGATGGGCTTTAATGCTGTTATCATCCCAATGCATTTCAATTTCTTGACATTCACTCCTGACAAAATTCACTCCTGACAAGAATCTTTAAGTCAGAAAAGGTGCATTTGTGTCACAGCTCCTCTGTTGAGTTATTTGTATGACCATAGACATCACATTTTGACCGTTTTGAGCATCAGTACCTCTATACAGTGAGGATAACAATGCTTGTGCTCCTTTTTAAAAGACTATAGCATAACACATAGTGAGTCTGTTCAGTGAGAGGTGATCTATCATAGTGGATAGAGAGCTGGAAAACCTGGATTCAGCCACTGACTAATTTCTGGCAAGTTATTTAACCTTTCAGTGTCCCAAGCAAATTTCATAAAATTCTTCATGGTAGAATAGTTTCTGTTCCTTTGGTAGAGGGAATTTACCAAAAGGAGTACACTAAGGCAATGAAATCCTAGGTCTACTCCCCAAATAATTTATTAGAATATAACTATTCTGTATAAATATTTGTTTATAAGTGTTACCTTATTAGATGTTCTTGAAAGATAAAAGACATCGAAAAGGGCATGTTAAACCTACATCCTGTAATTCCCATGCCATTGTATAATTTTATGACATAGCATCATACAATAAATAGATTAATTGTTCTGCAGCTAAAGAGCCTGGGTTCAAATTTTATGTTTATAAGCTGTGTGACCCTCCTTGTGCCCGATTCCTTGACTATAAAAGAAAGGAACTGAATTACATGGTCTTCTAAATTGAAATTTATAATTTGATATTTTAATATTATATTTGATATAACATTTATTAATATAACAAATCTATTAATATAACAATTTTTAATTTTATAGTTAATTTTATATTATTGGCAATTTGGTATTTAAGTCTACAATTTGATAATCTTTTAGACTCCCAAGGCCCCTGTTCCCTCATTTGTAAAAGGACAAGGTTGGACTGGATATCCTTTGAGATTTTTTCTAGTTCTAGGTCTATAGGTTTATGTCCCACTTACTTGGGAAGAGAATGCTGTCAAAAAATACATTGATAGCTTTTGGTTTGATGTTATGTCAAAAGGTTTCCTACAAGCCCTATTGCAAAGTGCAGTCCCTGAGAAAATGGTTGTCTGATGATAACTAACAGAAAGAAGGGGTGTTTCCGTTAGCAGTTGACCATTATAATTGATCAGAGCTTCTCTCCATGGTGCTAGAATTTAGCCATTGTAATTGAGCAGAGCTTTTTTCCATTGGTACTGACATTGATCATTATAATTGATTAGAAGTTCTCTCTATGGTACTAGTATTGACCATTGGTATTGAGCAGAATTTTCCTGTCTCTCCAACATTTTCATTTGTCTTTGCTTTCCTCCATCACCCTCATTTTATATGACATTCTCCATATTTTTGGTAATATTCCATTACATCTATATACCAGAATTTCTTCAAACCAGCTTGTTTTGTTTACAGGTTTTTGCTATCACAGATCATGCAGTATTTATAGACCAATTCTTTCTGCTCATCAACTCAGGATCATTCTGTCAGTTAATCAGAAATTTATTAAGCACCTACTCTGTGCTAGTCATTGTGGTAAGTTTTAGCAAACAGCCCCTGTTCTCCAGAAGTTCACAGGGGAATGATGAAGTGATATATAGGGTAAGTTAAAAATAATTAACAGAAAGAAGGCACTATAATTAAGGGGGATTAGGAAAAGCTTTCTAGACAACTTGGAATTTTTGTTTTGACTTGAAGGAATCCAGGTTATCCAAGAAGCAAATCCAAGGATGGCAAATACTGTAGGCATGGAAAACAGCTGAAGGAAATTCGGGAGATGAAGAATCTTGTGGGAGAAACAGCAAGGAAGTCAGCATCACTGGATTGCATGGAACATGGAGGGGGATGTAAGATGCAAGAAGACTGGAAGAATAGAGAGGATAGATTATAAAGAGCTTTGAATAGTGGAAGGTTTTATATTTGATCCTGGGCATGATAAGGAGCCACAGTAGTTTATTGAGTTAGTAGGGTGATATAATCAGACATGCACTTCAGGAAGATCACATTGGCACCTGATTGGCCAATTTGCATAAATCCAAATTGTTTTCCAGAAGGCCTGAAGCAATCCATAAACCCACTGGCAGTGAATTAGCATGCCTGTCTCTGGTTAGATCTTCTAACAATGAATTTTCCGGTCTTTCAGCATCTTTGTTAGTTTGTTGGGTAGGTGATCTCTAGGGGTTGTTTTCATTTGTATTTCTCTGATTGTTAGTGATTTTGTATATTTTCTTTACAGATGGTTATTGATAGATTACATTTTTTCTTTTGAAAAAAATGCTTGTCTTTTGACCACTTGTCTATTGGGGAATAGCTCTTTACTTTTTAGATTTGTGTAAATTCCCTACAGATTTGGGCTGGCAGACTTTTCTAAGTGAGGAGAATGTTTTATAAGCTGTAAAACTCTTGATCTGTGTTGATTATTATTCCTGACAGTAGTGAAGCCGGCATGTGGTGTTAGATTTTAGACACATGTCCCCATTCCCATATTCATGACTCTCTACTTGTCCTTCCTACCCCTTAGATGTGGAAGAGGTCTCAGAAGCCATACAGCATAATCCTCTCAGGCTACAGCAGAGAAAACTGAGAATTGGGAAGATTAAAAGACTGGCTCACATCACCCACTTGGCAGGAAGCTGAGGGGGTGATTTAAATTCACTGTATCACACCATCTCCTAATAGATAGGCTTGGTAAATTTTGCCCTCTTTCCTTTTGGTAAAAATTGCGTCCTAGAGCAATGTGCCCTAGGCTATAGGGACATTGGCAGTAATTCATTGCCCCTTCCCATTGATTAAAATGGGATTTTCAGCAAGCCAATGATGACACTTTGGCAAACCCAGTGCTCCATTCTAACAGTTGAGATGTGACTGATTTATGAGCCTTCAGCAATATCTTCCAAAAGATGAAGATGAGAACGAGATGGGCACTGCCCAAGTTCAATGATCTTTTTCAGCCAGAGGCATCTTTGCAGCTTTCTGTCTTAAAATAACTTAGGAAAGAATTGAACACTTTGGCAAAGAGTTAAATTTTGCTGGATCTCTCTTGCTCTTTATGATTCTTATGTTCTACTTCTTGGCGTATTTTTATTTTTTTTCCTCCCTTTTAGGCAAGAGGCAAGTAAACAACAAGGATTTAAGTGCCAACTGTTTGCCAGGCACTGTGCTCGTATTGAGCATAGAAGTCGATACAGGACTGTGATTTAATTGTTATAGGAAGATCCAATGGAGACACTCTCTCTGGTGATATAAACTGGCACCTTCTCTGAAACGTATGGTCTTAGAGAGGTGTCTAGAGCACCAAGAGTTTGTGACTTGGCCACATAGCCATTATATGTCAGAGAACAGGACCTTGAATCCAGATCTTCTTAGGGAGAGATTAAAACTGAAATAGTCCCTTCTTTGAGGAATGTTCAAATAATGGAGGAAGAGTTTTAAGACAGAATATATAAAGAAAGGAGATGAATGTTTTTGTATCTTATGTGCATAATTGCACACATATATAATATAATAAATACAAGATTATTTTTGGGAAGGGAGGACACCTCGGGGATGGTTATTGGGAAAGATTTAATGTAGAAGTTGGTACTTGAGCTGAATATTGAAGATAACAAAGATTTCGTAAATGGGAAATGAAGATGGAAACATTCCAAGCATGTGTGTTAGACATGGAGATGGGAGATGGAATGTCATGTGTGAGGAACAACAAGGCAGCCATGGAGTATATAAAAAAGAGAAATGTGTATAAAATGTCTGCAAAGTTAGGTTGGCTCCAGGTTGTGAAGGACTCAAAATGCTAAGCTAAAGAATTTATTGGAATAGAAAGAGAACCACTCTCCTTTGGGAGAATTGAGAAATTTGTCATCTGGATGAAATTGGAGAGGCAGGAAGGGAAGATGACTCTGTGGTCTGTGGATGATGTTGCCCTAGGAAAGTGCTTAGAGTATTGTTATTGTAGGCAAACGTTACTTTGGTAACGGACCAACCTTTCCAGGACCAACGTCCTGGAAAGCTGAGAAAGTAGTAGGAATTAGTATTCCTTGTTTCACAGGAAGAAAATTAGAAACTGCCATCTGATACAGGAGAAAGATCATTGGATTTGGAATTGTGATCTTGCTATTCCAACTCTATACTTATTACCTCTGGCATCCTGTGCAAGTTACTTATTCTTTAGGAATTTTAGTTTCTGCATCTAAATGATGAGAAGGCTGAATTAACTGACCTCTGAGCTTCCTTCCAATTCTAGCATCTCCACATCTTATGAGAATATCTGCGGAATTAAGATGGTAAATTATAGGCCCTTTGGTTATAGAGACCTCACTTTTCCTGACAGGTCTGCACTGAGCTGCTGTCTTTAATTTAAAAATAAGTGCCTATTAAGTGCCTAATATGTGTAGAAGGCTTTGGAGAGAGGTCCAAAATTCAGACAAAGTCTCTGCCCTTATGGACTAGAAAGGAAATTGATGCATTCGTAGGGAACTGTAATACCCAGTATTAGATTTAAGAACATAACAGTTCGAAATAATAAAATCCTATGTGAGTTCAGGGGAGGGGGTGAAGGTGGGATGGAATGGAGGAGGTAAAGGAAGGTTGTTCCTAATAAAAAAATGAAGGCAGGGTTCCTGAAGAAATTGGTGTTTGAGCTGGACTTAAAAATATGATTAGGTTTGCAATAACTAAAGAGTGGGGCCTATTGGAGCTTTCAGACAGAATGTACAGCCTGAGTAAAACTGAGAAACATACCGTCTTCGCAGAAAAAGAACAGACTTTGGTCTGGATCATGGTCAGAAAGGGGGTGGCGTTTTATGAGATGTGCTAGAAAGAGAGAATGGTACCAATTCACAGGCTAGTATGGCCTAGGCCTCAGGCTACTTCAAAGGAGCCTGAACTCGTATAGATTATATTTCATCCCAAAGTTTACTTTTATTTTTTTCTTTTATTTTCATTGCTCCTAATTAGAATTATTTGAAGAAGTCTCTAAAATATACTGATGGTATAGTTCCTACCCTGATTTCTCTAAATATGGATAATAAGAAGGCTCATAGGATTCCTATACAGGCATTCAAATTACTAAGAAAGCTTTTATTTCACTTGCTCTCATAAGTGAAAAAGACTGATACGAACCCATAAACAGTTACAAAAGTCAAATAACACATTAAAAGAGCATATACCCTCATGAAAGTGAGCTTGAGATGTTTCCTAGAACAACCCTTTCTTGTGGATTTCTCATCCCCAGAGACTAAGCCCTTCCCTATAAATGGGGAGTTTAGTGGGGCTTTCATTCTGAATCTCTACACGATGACCTCCTTTTCACCATTTCCCATGTACGGCACGCACCTTCTGCTATTTCCTTTCACTAATGGTAGTTCAGGGTCAAAACCACAATCAAAGTCTAGCTAGGATCAAAGTCTGTATCTATTAGTAAGAATCAGAGCAAATGATAAATGAGGATAAAAGTCAGCGCTGGTCTGAGTAGATACAGGAAAATGGAGAGTTGAATAGAAAGCAGTTAACAGGGCCAGGTCATGGTACCCAGAAGGAGATCAGAACTGGATCCCACAGAGCTGACATTCCAGCAGTGTGAGGAGCCGTTACTTTGGGAGTTTCTAGCCTGGGTCCCTGCTTTGAACTTTACCTCCCTATGCTTCCTTGGAGGTGACTTATGGGTCTCTTTATAGAATTTAAATTTGGAGGACACTTAGAGATTCACTTTATAAAGGGAAGGGTAATCTGAGGCACAAGAAGGGGAATAATTTGCTCAGAGTCACACCAGATGTGAACAACAAAGCTAAGAGAGTTGGAGTGATACAGGAAAGGGCTAGATGTGACTTTGGAGGAATTGGGTCTCTTTCTTGCTCTGACATGATATGTTGTTTTTGTTTTTTTTTTTTTTATTTGTACAATCATATTAAATATATTTCTACATATATCATGTTGTAAAAGAAGAATCACAACAAAAAAGAAAATCTTGAGAAAGAAAAAAATTAAAGTGAAAGTATGATGCTTCAATCTGCATCCAGACTCCATAATTCTTCCTCTGGATGTGGATAGCACTTTCTATCATAAGTCTTTTGGAATTGTCTTAAATCATTATATTACTGAGAAGAGCTAGATAGTACCAAAGTTGATCATCATTCAATGTTTTTGGTTTTTATTCTTCATTCTTGAAGAGGACCATGGCATCAGGGAGGGGATTCCATGACATGCAAGTGTGTTCTATGTAAGTGAAGGAGGGCTGTGTACTTTCCCCTCCAGAGCCATCTGGGCCCAGTGGCCAGATATAGATCAGGATGACTGGAGTTGGCCCAGGATGTAAAGGGAAATCTTGGCCTTTTTTATTTTTATTTTTATTTTTTTGACCTTGGTTTTTTAACCTAAAGTCTTTTATGAGTCTCAGTCTGATTGAGGCAACACCCGAACAGTGATTAAGGCTGAGTGAGAAATGAGGCAGAGAATGGTTTTTTTCTTTTTTTAATTAAAGCTTTTTATTTACAAAATATATGTATGGGTAATTTTTCAACATTGACCTTTGTAAAACCTTCTGTTCCAAATTATCCTCTCCTTCCCTCCACCCTCTCCCCTAGACAGCAGATAGTCCAATACATGTTAAATATGTTAAAATATATGTTAAACCATATATATATATATATATATATATATATATATATATATAGCAAGATAGTTGTATAAACATGTATATATATATATATATACATGTTTATACAACTATCTTGCTACACAAGAAAAATCAGATTAAGAAGGAAGAAAAAGAAAAACTGAGAAATACAAAGAGTGAGTGCTACATTGTGGTCCACACTCAGCTCCCATGGTCCTCTGGGTGTAGATGGCTCTCTTCATCACTGAACAACTGGAACTGGTTTGAATCACCGAGCATGGCTTCTTTACCTAGTCCAAAAACAATCTGGAAGAGGAAGACTTTCTGGCTTTCTGGCCAAAACAGAAATGATCGCTATCTACATTCACATCAGGGCCTAAACAGTGACCAATCGGGGCTCGGCCTGGGACCTATTGTCCCAATGAGAAGCAGAATGATCTGGGTTTAAAGTACGACTTTCTTTGAACACATCAGTTCTCACATTCCTTGTAGGAGA